>NC_090336.1:72567535-72605895 GCF_035084215.1 Heptranchias perlo | reverse complement strand
TGGGGGGGGTGGATTGTGGGGGGGGGGGGGCGAGGGGGGGGGTGGATTGTGGGGGGGGGGGGCGAGGGGGGGGGGGCGGATTGTGTGGGGGGGTGGATTGTGGGGGGGCGGATTGTGGGGGGGGGGGGCGAGGGGGGGGGTGGATTGTGGGGGGGGGGGGGGGGGGCGAGGGGGGGGTGGATTGTGGGGGGGGGGGGCGAGGGGGGGGGTGGATTGTGGGGGGGGGGGCGAGGGGGGGGGTGGATTGTGGGGGGGGGGGCGAGGGGGGGGGTGGATTGTGGGGGGGGGGGGCGAGGGGGGGGGTGGATTGTGGGGGGGGGGGCGAGGGGGCGGGTGGATTGTGGGGGGGGGGGCGAGGGGGGCGGGTGGATGGGGGGGGCGGATTGTGGGGGGGGGGTGGATTGTGGGGGTGGATTGCGAGGGGGGGGGCGGATTGTGGGGGGGGCGGATTGTGGGGGGGGGGCGAGGGGGGGGCGAGGGGGGGGCGGATTGTGGGGGGGGGGGGCGGATTGTGGGGGGGGGGCGGATTGTGGGGGGGGGGGCGAGGGGGGGGGCGGATTGTGGGGGGGGGGGCGAGGGGGCGGGTGGATGGGGGGGGCGGATTGTGGGGGGGGGCGGATTGTGGGGGTGGATTGCGAGGGGGGGGGCGGATTGTGGGGGGGGGGCGGATTGTGGGGGGGGGGGGCGGAGTGTGGGGGGGGGGGCGGATTGTGGGGGGGGGGGCGAGGGGGGTGCGGATTGTGGGGGGGGGGGCGGATTGTGGGGGGGGGGCGAGGGGGGGGGCGGATTGTGGGGGGGGGGCGAGGGGGGGGGGGCGGATTGTGGGGGGGGGGGGCGAGGGGGGGGGGCGGATTGTGGGGGGGGGGCGCGAGGGGGGGGGGGCGGATTGTGGGGGGGGGGCGAGGGGGGGGGGGCGGATTGTGGGGGGGGGGCGAGGGGGGGGGGCGGATTGTGGGGGGGGGGGGCGAGGGGGGGGGCGGATTGTGGGGGGGGGGGGCGAGGGGGGGGGCGGATTGTGGGGGGGGGGGCGGATTGTGGGGGGGGGGCGAGGGGGGGGGGCGGATTGTGGGGGGGGGGGGCGAGGGGGGGGGCGGATTGTGGGGGGGGGGGCGAGGGGGGGGGGCGGATTGTGGGGGGGGGGGCGAGGGGGGGGGCGGATTGTGGGGGGCGAGGGGGGGGGGCGGATTGTGGGGGGGGGGGCGAGGGGGGGGGCGGATTGTGGGGGGCGAGGGGGGGGGGCGGATTGTGGGGGGGGGGGCGAGGGGGGGGGGGGCGGATTGTGGGGGGGGGGGGCGAGGGGGGGGGGCGGATTGTGGGGGGGGGCGAGGGGGGGGGGCGGATTGTGGGGGGGGGGCGAGGGGGGGGGCGAGGGGGGGGGGCGGATTGTGGGGGGGGGCGAGGGGGGGGGGCGGATTGTGGGGGGGGGGGCGAGGGGGGGGGCGGATTGTGGGGGGGGGGCGAGGGGGGGGGCGGATTGTGGGGGGGGGGCGAGGGGGGGGGCGGATTGTGGGGGGGGGGGGGCGGATTGTGGGGGGGGGGGGGCGAGGGGGGGGCGGATTGTGGGGAGGGGGCGAGGGGGGGGGCGGATTGTGGGGAGGGGGCGAGGGGGGGGCGGATTGTGGGGAGGGGGCGAGGGGGGGGGGCGGATTGTGGGGAGGGGGCGAGGGGGGGGGCGGATTGTGGGGAGGGGGCGAGGGGGGGGGCGGATTGTGGGGAGGGGGCGAGGGGGGGTGTGGATTGTGGGGGGGGGGCGAGGGGGCGGATTGTGGGGGGGGGTGGATTGTGGGGGTGGATTGTGGGAGGGGGGGGGGGGCGGATTGTGGGGGGGGGGCGAGGGGGGGGGGGGGGCGGATTGTGGGGGGGGGGCGAGGGGGGGGGGCGGGGGGGGGGGGCGAGGGGGGGGGGCGGGGGGGGGGGGCGGATTGTGGGGGCGGATTGTGGGGGGGGGGGGGCGAGCGGGGGGGGCGGATTGTGGGGGGGGGGGGCGAGGGGGGGGGCGGATTGTGGGGGGGGGGGGCGGGGGGGGGGGCGGATTGTGGGGGGGGGGGGCGAGGGGGGGGGCGGATTGTGGGGGGGGGGGCGAGGGGGGGGGCGGATTGTGGGGGGGGGGCGAGGGGGGGGGCGGATTGTGGGGAGGGGGCGAGGGTGGGGGCGGATTGTGGGGAGGGGGCGAGGGGGCGGATTGTGGGGGGGGGTGGATTGTGGGGGTGGATTGTGGGAGGGAGGGGGGGCGGATTGTGGGGGGGGGGCGAGGGGGGGGGGGGGCGGATTGTGGGGGGGGGGCGGATTGTGGGGGGGGGGGGGGGGGGGGCGGATTGTGGGGGGGGGGGGCTGGGGGGGGGGCGGATTGTGGGGGGGGGGGGCGAGGGGGGGTGGATTGTGGGGGGGATGTGGACGGGGGGGCGGATTTGGGGGATTTGTAACATGTTGAGGGGAGAGCTGGTGAGAGTGGAAATACCCATCAGGCCCGTCAGTGTGTGGGGGTACGACGGGTCGGTGTCTCGGTGTCTCGGTGTCTCGGATCTCGTCCTTCATCACAAACACTGAGAGCGGATTCATCCTCGGATTATGGATTGTGTCTCTGAATGGGACGGGGTCACAAAATCATACACGTCGTGAAAATAATTATCCCCCCCCCATATTCCTTTTTCATTTCTACTGCACCCGGGGCTCAGTGGGGAGCTCTCTGTCCTCTGAGTCAGAGCTGCGCTGCACTGTCGGAGGGTCAGTACCGAGGGAGCGCCGCGCCGTCGGAGGGTCAGAACCGAGGGAGCGCCGCGTTGGAGGGTCAGAACCGAGGGAGCGCCGCGCCGTCGGAGGGGCAGTACCGAGGGAGCGCCGCGCCGTCGGAGGGGCAGTACCGAGGGAGCGCCGCGCCGTCGGAGGGTCAGAACCGAGGGAGCGCCGCGCCGTCGGAGGGTCAGAACCGAGGGAGCGCCGCGCCGTCGGAGGGGCAGTACCGAGGGAGCGCCGCGCCGTCGGAGGGGCAGTTCCGAGGGAGCGCCGCGCCGTCGGAGGGTCAGTACCGAGGGAGCGCCGCGCAGTCGGAGGGTCAGTACCGAGGGAGCGCCGCGCAGTCGGAGGGGCAGTACCGAGGGAGCGCCGCGCCGTCGGAGGGTCAGTACCGAGGGAGCGCCGCGCCGTCGGAGGGTCAGGACCGAGGGAGCGCCGCGCCGTCGGAGGGTCAGGACCGAGGGAGCGCCGCGCCGTCGGAGGGTCAGGACCGAGGGAGCGCCGCGCCGTCTGAGGGTCAGGACCGAGGGAGCGCCGCGCCGTCGGAGGGTCAGGACCGAGGGAGCGCCGCGCCGTCGGAGGGTCAGGACCGAGGGAGCGCCGCGCCGTCGGAGGGTCAGGACCGAGGGAGCGCCGCGCCGTCGGAGGGTCAGGACCGAGGGAGCGCCGCGCCGTCGGAGGGGCAGGACCGAGGGAGCGCCGCGCCGTCGGAGGGGCAGTACCGAGGGAGCGCCGCGCCGTCGGAGGGTCAGTACCGAGGGAGCGCCGCGCCGTCGGAGGGTCAGTACCGAGGGAGCGCCGCGCTGTCGGAGGTGCCGCCTTTCAAGTGGACCGTTAAACCGAGGCCCCGTCTGCCCTCTCAGGTGGACGTAAAAGATCGCACTTTGGGAGGTTGTGAAACGTCCTGCTTTGTTTTCCATCTTTTTAAAGTTTGAAACTTTTGAGAATTCTACAAGTGTGGTCATTTTGAAGAGCACTGTTGTCGAATATTACAGCACAGAAGGAGGCCGTTCGGCCCGTCGTGCCTGTGCCGGCTCTTTGAAACAGCTGTCCAATCTAGCCCTACACCCCAGCTTTTTTCCCCATAACCCTGCAAATTAGTCCCTTCAAGTACATGTCTTTTGAAAGTTCCTATTGAATCTGCTTCCACCGCCCTTTCAGGGAGTGCGTTCCAGATCAGAACAACACTCCGTGTGGGAAAAAATTCTCATTTCCCCTCTTGCTAATTATTTTAAATCTGTGACCTCTGGTTACTGACCCACTTGCCAGAGGTCACAGTTTCTCCCTCTTTACTCTTAGCAAAACCCTTCATGATTTTGAACACGTCTATTAAATCTCCCCTTAACCTTCTCTGTTCTAAGGAGAACATAAGAAATAGGAGCAGGAGTAGGCCAATCGGCCCCTCGAGCCTGCTCTGCCATTCAATAAGATCATGGCTGTTCTGATCCTAACCTCAAATTTAAATTCATGTCCAATTTCCTGCCCGCTCCCCGTAACCCCTAATTCCCTTTACTTCCAGGAAACTGTCGATTTCTGTTTTAAATTTATTTAATGATGTAGCTTCCACAGCTTCCTGGGGCAGCAAATTCCACAGACCTACTACCCTCTGAGTGAAGAAGTTTCTCCTCATCTCAGTTTTGAAAGAGCAGCCCCTTATTCTAAGATGATGCCCCCTAGTTCTAGTTTCACCCATCCTTGGGAACATCCTTACCGCATCCACCCGATCAAGCCCCTTCACAATCTTATATGTCTCAATAAGATCGCCTCTCATTCTTCTGAACTCCAATGAGTAGAGTCCCAATCTGCTCAACCTCTCCTCATATGTCCGCCCCCTCATCCCCGGGATTAACCGAGTGAACCTTCTTTGTACTGCCTCGAGAGCAAGTATGTCTTTTCTTAAGTATGGAGACCAAAACTGTATGCAGTATTCCAGGTGCGGTCTCACCAATACCTTATATAACTGCAGCAATACCTCCCTGTTTTTATATTCTATCCCCCGAGCGATAAAAGCCAACATTCCGTTGGCTTTCTTGATCACCTGCTGCACCTGCATACTAACTTTTTGATTTTCTTGCACTGGGACCCCCAGATCCCTTTGTACTGCAGTACTTTCCAGTCTCTCGCCATTAAGATAATAACTTGCTCTCTGATTTTTCCTGCCTAAGTGCATAACCTCACATTTTCCAATATTGTATTGCATCTGCCAAATCTCCGCCCACTCACCCAGCCTGTCTATATCCCCTTGCAGGTTTTTTATGTCCTCCTCACTCTACTTTCCCTCCCATCTTTGTGTCATCTGCAAACTTTGATATGTTACACTCGGTCCCCTCCTCCAAATCGTTAATATCCCAGCTTCTCCAGTCTCTCCACGTAACTGGAGTCCCTCATCCCTGGTACCGTTCTGGTAAATCTCCCGTGCACCCTCTCTCAGGCTTTGATATCCTTCCTAAAGTGCGGTGCCCAGAATCGAACACAATACTCCAGCCGAGACCGAACCAGTGAATTGTGAAGGTTTAGCATAACTATTCAATACCAGCACTTAGGATTTCATCCAGATTGTTCCAACTCGCTCTGAACATTTTGGAAAAAAAAACGCTGCGTTTGTCGTCGTCTGCAGGTACGAAGAATCCTCCAATCAGCTGATCAACGACGAGCTGGGAATAGCCTATCCTGTCGTCGATGGCATTCCCAATATGATCCCGCAGGACGCGAGGTTGATTCGCAAGAGTGAAGACGGACCCAAGGAGGAAGAAAGTTCGCAGCAGTGAAAGGGACGTTGCTCCTGGAATATCTCTCCGGGGCGGGGCGGGGCGTCTGGGAGATTTCAGATCTGTTTTTGTTGAGAGGAGAGATTTATTTAGCGAGACGATGATTATCCACCTGTCGACTCTAACCGTGCTGGTGCCTCTCCTCTCTCTAGCGGGGTTGCTGTACTCGGCTTCAGTCGACGAGGACTTTCCTCAGGGCTGTACCAGTATGGCCAGCCTGTGTTTTTATAGCCTACTGCTCCCCATCACCATACCAGTGTACGTATTCTTTCACCTGTGGGACTGGATGGGGATTAAACTTTTCAGGCACAACTAGTGTGAGTTTGCAGCTATTGGGTCTCTCGCTGCTGTCGAGCAACTGTCGCTTGAGTGAATTTCTGTTCCTGGTAACGAGTCTTTTTATGGGCTTCCCGAAGCATTTAACACCTTGGGTGCGTGTTTTGATGGGATTCTTCACATTGTGGGAGTGATGGAGCACAACACCGGCCTCCGATAATTCGTTCCTCAGACACCACAGGGCAGAAATCCGCCTCGGGTTGCCCTTCGCGCACTCCGCCTGATAATTCAATTCCAACGACATCGGTAGAAGTGGCGGATAACAGGTGGGCCGTTCGATACCGGCCGAGGCGGATTTCTGCCTCGTGGTGTCTGAGGAACAAGTTAACCGATGCCGGCGTCGAGCTCTGTCACCGCTCTCACACTCAACTTGGCCACGGGGATTAATTTCTAGCGACTGTTTTCTCTTTCGGTGCTCGTGGCCTTTGTAAACAGCGAGCGTCCGTCGAATGTTTCTGTATCGGACCTCACTGAGGTCTGCATTTCAACGCCCTTGCTCTGTACTCAATTACTGTCAGCCGTAGCTCAGCGAGCAGCGCTCTCGCCTCTGAGTCAGAAGGTCGTGGGTTCAAGTCCCACTCCAGAGGCTCCAGCACATAATCTAGGCCGACGCTCCCAGTGCCAGTATTGGAGGAGTGCTGCACTGTCAGAGGTGCCGTCTTTCGGATCAGACGTTAAACCAAGCCCCCGTCCGCCCCCTCGGGTGGATGTAAAAGATCCCATGGCACTATTCGAAGAAGGGCAGGGGGAGTTCTCCCCGGTGTCCTGGCCAATATTTATCCCTCAACCGACATCACTAAAAAACCAGATGATCTGATCGTTTATCTCATTGCTGTTTGTAGGAGCTTGCTGTGCGCAAATTGGCTGCCACATTGTGAAAAGTGCAAAATAAAGCAAGTCTATCTTCACTGGGGTGCCTCTACGTTCTAAAGCAGAGATGTGGAGCAGTCAATCATCACATATAGCCAGTGCGTAGGAACGGGGACAGATAACACAGTAATTATGTTTTCTGTTTTAAAAGCTTTGTAACGGCCTTGCAATAATCTTTCATTGTAACCAACTGTTGTGTGACTGGTCATGAACAATTCTTTACGTTTCCTGTACACTTTGAAAGCAGGTAATTGTTCTTATTTCATGCCGCTTTATTTATTGTTCAATAAAAGCAGTTTGGAGCAAATGTCTCGCGTAATATTACTTACCATTTTTTTGCTCATCAGACTGTTTTACATAGGAACAGGAGTAGGCCATTCAGCCCCTCGTGCCTGCTCTGCCATTTGATAAGATCATGGCTGATCTGTGATCTAACTCCATATACCTGCCTTTGGCCCATATCCCTTAATACCTTTGGTTGCCAAAAAGCTATCCATCTCAGATTTAAGTTTAGCAATTGAGCTAGTATCAATTGCCGTTTGCGGAACAGAGTTCCAAACTTCTACCACCCTTTGTGTGTAGAAATGTTTTCTAATCTCGCTCCTGAAAGGTCTGGCTCTAATTTTTAGACTGTGCCCCCTACTCCTAGAATCCCCAACCAGCGGAAATAGTTTCTCTCTATCCACCCTATCCGTTCCCCTTAATATCTTATAAACTTCGATCAGATCACCCCTTAACCTTCGAAACTCCAGAGAATACAACCCCAATTTGTGTAATCTCTCCTCGTAACTTAACCCTTGAAGTCCGGGTATCATTCTAGTAAACCTACGCTGCACTCCCTCCAAAGCCAATATGTCCTTCCGAAGGTGCGGTGCCCAGAACTGCTCACAGTACTCCAGGTGCGGTCTAACCAGGGTTTTGTATAGCTGCAGCATAACTTCTGCCCCCTTGTACTCCAGTCCTCTGGATATAAAGGCCAGCATTCCATTAGCCTTATTGATTATTTTCTGCACCTGTTCATGACACTTCAATGATCGATGTACCTGAACCCCTCAGTCCCTTTGGACATCCACTGTTTTTGACTTTTTAACCATTTAGAAAGTACCCTGTTCTATCCTTTTTTTGATCCAAAGTGGATGACCTCACATTTGTCTACATTGAATTCCATTTGCCACAGTTTTGTCAGGCACGACCTACCTTTCACAAATCCATGCTGGCTCTCTCTGATGAACTGAAAATTCTCGAGGTGTTCAGTCGCCCTATCCTTAATTATAGACTCCAGCATTTTTCCCACGGTGTTGGATATTTTTATAAATACCCTTTTAATAAAAGTGAGGGAAGATTACTCGAAATTCTGCATTCTGCTTTAGTGAGATAAGTGTAAAATGCACCAGTGATGGGAAAATGGTATCAAGGGATATGCAGCAACGGTGGCAACATGGAATTATGCAGATCAGCCACGATTTTCATAGGAACAGGGGGAGGTCGTTCAGCCCCTCGAGCCTGTTCTGCTATTCAATTAAATCACGGCTGACTTGCACCTCAACTCCATTTACCCGCCTCGTTTCCATCTCCCTTAACGCCTTTAACAAAAATCATCTCTCAATCTCAGTCTTGACATTTTCAATTGACTCCACAGCCCTTTTGAGGGGGAAGAGAGTTCCAGATTTCCACTCCCCTTTGTGTGAAGAAGTGCTTCCTGATATCACCCCTGAACGGCCTGGCTCTAATTTTAAGGTTATGCCCTCTTGTTCTGGACTCCCCCCACCAGAGGAAATAGTTTCTCTCTATCTACCCTATTGAATCCTTTAATCATCTTAAACACCTCGATTAGATCACGCCTTAATCTAATTGAATGGCGAAGCAGGCTCACAGGGGCTGAACGGCCTCCTCCTGTTCCTAATGTTTCTTGTGGAGGGAACAGAAGAGCTTACGAGCTGAAAGCGGCCGGGGTACGTGCATGGATTTAGCCAGAGAGGCCCTGTTGTGTCCTTTGATAGGAGCCAATGACAGTAATGCTTTGGCTGCCACTCTTGGCCTCGGGCACCAGGACCGTGCGGGATTCTGAAATTACCGGAACTCTCCAAGTTGTATTTTGTACTTGTCTGTTGAGGGGGAATTGCTGTAAATTTTGACAAGAGTCCCGGGGGAATTCCCCCCCCCATGTTAATTTCCAGTAGAGACAGGACAACTATTGCGGAAGATGTGTTTTAATCAGGGCAACTAAGGGGATGGGCCATAAACGCCAGCCTTGCCGGTGATGCCCACGTCCTGAGAATGAATTAAATAAAACTAACCGAGTTCAGCTCTTTAGAAGCTGATTTTGACATTTACAAGCATCCATTTTTTTTTTTGTTCACATATTTGAATTAAACATTTTGCTTTAAAATGCGTTCCGTTCAGGTAGCTGCACTCGGGCTCGATGGGCTGAATGACCACCTCCTCCTCCTCCTCCTCCTCCTCCTACCGACCCTAAAACATTTCCTGCTCCCACCCTCTTGATGAACGAGGGGTAGCCAGTGGGACAAAATTGAGGTACTAGGTAGTTACGAGTTTATAATGGAAGTTGAGTTTATTGCCACGGTAACTACTGATGTCCTGGCAACGGGAGAACTGCCCAACTTTGAAATACTACTGGGATCTCCCGTGCCATCGCTCATGGCACGGGACATCCCAGTAGTATTTCAAAGTTATTTTTTAAAATGCAATACAAAACACGCAATGTATATTATCAAAAAACAATTCTTAACATCTGTTCTGGAAATTGCCCCCAAAATCTTTTTTTTTTTGGAGCATAAACACCAGCATGGACCAGTTGGGCCGAATGGCCTGCACATTCTATGTAATTCTACGTGACTTTTACAGCCATTATAAATTTAACCTGGTCAGAAAATCATGCGTCTAATCCCATAATTAACATATAAACATTTCCAGGATGCTGATGGTGAAACCTCTATGCAGTTACACAGCCTAAAGGCAGCCTGTACCCAAAAATAACGATACGAGAAAGATATCTATACAAAAAAAAAACCTGTATGCCTAAAGGTTAAATCTAACTGTAAAATATAAAAACTTGCACCGCTGGCTAAAACTCTGCAATATCTGTACCAAAAAACATACAGGGAGAAAAAAAGCATTATCAATGTCCCTGGTGAAGGAAACCTAACCAAAGTTTGGAGAAAAGTCACCTGACACACAGAATAAGAACAGAAGAAAATCTTCAAGGCGCGTAGAAACAAACAAAAAAAAGAGATTCAGCGACAGCTTGCATTTATATAGCGCCTTTTAACGTAGTCAAGCGTCCCAAGGCGCCTCACAGCAGCGATTATCAAACAAAATTTGACACCGAGCCACATAAGGAGATATTAGGACAGGTGACCAAAAGCTTGGTCAAAGAGGTAGGTTTTAAGGAGCGATTTAAAGGAGGAGAGAGAGGCGGAGAGGTTCAGGGAGGAAATTCTGGAGCTTAGGGCTGAGGCGGCTGAAGGCACGGCCGCCAATGGTGGAGCGATTAAAATCGGGGGATGTGCAAGAGGCCAGAATTGGAGGAGCGCAGAGATCTCGGATGGTCGTAGGGGCTGGAGGAGGTCACAGAGATCGGGAGGGGGCCGAGGAGGGATTTGAAAACAAGGTTGAGAATTTTAAAATCGAGGCGTTCCCGGACCGGGAGCCGATGTAGGTCAGCGAGCGCATCGGGTGACCAAAGGACTGAAAATTACCGGTGCATAATTTAAAAAACCAGGCAAAGAGAAAAAATTGGAGGAAATGAGAGAGAGAGAGAGAGAGAGAATGGTCATTGTTAGCGTAAAATTTGGGCTGTTGGGTTGAAGGCAATGATGAAGTGACTATTGGGTACATGGCGGTGGTCTTTACCCTAAAACCACACTGAAATGCGCTTTGTGTAGAGTAGACTAACCCTAATTAAAAGCTTAAAATAACACTTGACTACTAACAAAATGGACACTACTAAACAAAATGGATTCTGTGACTGTGGGAAAGACAGTTGAAAGTGTTGAGTTTGTACATTCCAAAACTGGCTTACAGTCTAGGAATACAAAAGATAGTTCACAACGAACTGATAAAAGTATAGAACCAGACTGCGTGAAACAAAGGCATACTGTCTTAAGGCGATAACAGTTGTTCGAACTTAATTGGTTAATGCGTAAGCAGTCCGTTGTTGCCATGCGGGCTTAATTGGTTAATGTGTGTAATCAAGATTAATGATGTAAAAGCTACTGAAAATCTGTATTTCAAAAGGTATAAAAAAGCATGACAACCATTTTAAAGTTGAGAAAGGTGACTGCGTGCACTGCGGAGTGTCCAGCTGTTCTCCCAAAGCTTTGTCCAATAAACTGCATGTTGAATCTTTAAGTCTGACTCCGAGTGGTGATTTTTCCCACAGCAGTCATCAAACCAACTGAGGGCCAAGGGACCATGGAACTTAAAAGGGCTTTGAGAAGATCACATTGTTGCAGGGGTTTGTAACAGTGTACGTTATAAATTGGAATATCTGGCTCACAAGACAAGATGAAAGGATCGTTTCAGCGATCTGATTGATTTCGTGGCGTTTAGTTGGTTGATGAACGGTAAGATTGATAAAGCCGTTCAGCATCGTGCTGGTGACCAGCCCCTCATCGGTACTCTTTGCTGCTTTTGATCCCTTCACGTTTAATCAATCGGATATTTTATTGATATATTTAAGTGGTTATGATGTTTTCGCCTCACGTACTTGTGTGACACCTTTTAAAAGATGCGACGCGACAGTTGCAGGATGGACACGATTTTTAATTGATCGATCAGCACGCGTGAGAAATTAATACATTTACACAACTCACATTTCTGAATGCAGTTTTGAATAATTTAACTGTTGTTACTTTGAATTTTTGTCTGGGAACGTGTGCATTTTAAGCGTCAGCTGGACTCGGTAAATAGCACACTCACGTCTAAGTCAGAAGGAGGTGGGTTCCTTATAACGCAGGCCGACACTCCCAGTGTCAGTGCTGAGGGAGTGCCGTCTTTCAGATGAGACGTTAAACCGAGGCCCCGTCTGCCCTCTCGGGTGGATGTAAAAGATCCCGTGGCCACAATCTGAAGAACAGCGGGGAAATTCTTCCCGGTGACCCGGCCAATATTTATCCCTCAAATCAACATCACTGAAACAGATGATCTGGTCATTTACCTCATCGCTGTCTGTGGGACCTTGCTGTGCGCAAATTGGCTGCCGCGTTTCCTACTGTGGGGGAATCTGAAACTAGGGGGCCATAAAAATAAGATAGTCACTAATAAATCCAATAGGGAATTCAGGAGAAACCTCTTTACCCAGAGAGCGGTGAGAATGTGGAACTCGCTCCCACAAGGAGTAGTTGAGGTGAATAGCATCGATGCATTTAAGGGGAAGCTGGATAAACACATGAGGGAGAAAGGAATAGAAGGATATGCTGATAGGGTGAGATGAAGTAGGGAGGGAGGAGGCTCGTGTGGAGAATAAACACCAGCACGGACCCGTTGGGCCGAATGGCCTGTTTCTGTGCTGTTAATTCTACGTAATCAAGCCACACCTTACACCTTTAGACTGCTGAGATTGTACTGTACTAATACCAAGGGTATTAAGGGATATGGGCCAAAGGCAGGTATATGGAGTTAGATCACAGATCAGCCATGATCTTACCAAATGGCGGAGCAGGCACGAGGGGCTGAATGGCCTTACTCCTGTCCCTATGTATGTTAAACCCAGAAACAAACTGATTTCTAATGTGAACAGGATCAGAAATCCCAATTTAGAACAGGAAATGTTATGGGTACATTTCCTTTTTCGTTTCATTACCCTGACCTGTGATACGGGCTCGCTGTTAAACACTCGTTTTTGCACCCACTGACAATACTCATAACGATAGCTAGAAATCACCGTCTGCGATATTAGCAGGCAAATGCCAACAATGTTTCCTGATATGCCCCCGCCTGCTTATTTTAAGAGAGCTCTTTACCCATTTCAAGTGAAGGGGGTTGACGCCTCCGCTAAAACACCAGACTAGCAAGTTGGGCGCCTGTGTCCCAGTATCACAAGCGGTAATTTTTTCGACCTACACGTTATTTGTGAACAATTTATTTCAGTGTCCTCACTCTTGACACGTTTACAGCCAATGCAATATTGTCGCGCTGATGCCGACCCACGCTCGCGCCTGGTCGGGTTCCGCACTGACACTGGGACAATTTCAGCCCCATTTTCTCACCACATCGTATCCAAGGATCATCGCGTGAGCAGATTTCACACTGCGACTATTTCCCTAGATTCAATAGTTGGTTTTCTTAAATCACGTAACGCAACACAGAAACACAAGAGTTAAACACATCGAAGCAACTTAGAAATTGCTAACTGCGGCTTCTGAAATATCTGCGCATCACCTTAACCTCAGCCATCAGTATAACGAAAGAGACTTGCATTTATATAGCGCCTTTCATGACCTCGGGACGTCCCAAAGTGCTTTAAAGCCGACGAAGTGCTCCTGGTCTGTAATCACTGTTGTTATGTAGGAAACGCAGCAGCTAATTTGCGCACAGCAAGATCCCACAAGCACCAATGAGATAAATGACCAGACAATCTGATGTTAGTTGGGGGGATAAATATTGGTCAGGACTTCGGGAAGAACGCCCCCTGCTCTTCTTCGAAAACAAGTGGCGGCGAGATCTGTTACGTCCACCTGAGACGGGGCAGACGTGGCCTCGGTTTAACGTCTCGTCCGAAAGACGGCACCTCCGACAGTCAGCGGGAGCGTCTGCCTAGATTACGTACTCATGTCCTTGGAGTCGGACTTGAACCCACAAAGTCAGGAGACGAGAGAGCTGCCAACAGAGCACTGCCCCATCCGAGCTGTTCCTCCCTTAAATACAAAATACAGCCATCACATTTAATGTTCCTTCATTTGCAATAAATGTTAACAACAAACAATTGGAATACCATGTGTCACCTCCCGTTGATCCCACTGACCCACCATGGCTTCCTGTGAGTCTGTCAACCAGTACAACATCCAGAATGCTTTTTGAAAACAGCGAAAAAAATAAACCCACTGGAACATTCAAATAAATGCAGAACATTTAACTGTGGAAATTCCCTACTTTCTATAAACGCCATAAACACTTCCCAGAGAGCGAATTAAAGGCTGTTATCCAACTTCAGGAGTCAGGTGACGATTATAAACCGATTGAGCCTTACCGCTGCAGTTAATTTCACTCGAAATGCATTCCAATCCCTGTGCCTAACGTAAATCTGAAAATACGCTGTGCTGCTGAGAGCCGTTTTCCCATCTCAGTCTTGCGACGTCGCTGCGGGAAAAGTGCTTGGCCTCAGCTCAGGGTCTTCCGGTAGCTGAAGGATGGACCATCCAGGACGGGACGTCACTGGTGGCACTGATAGGTTGCAGCACCAGGTTCTCCTTTGGGCTGCAAGAGATACACGGCCTGATCGCGCCCGTGGAGCAAAAAAAAAAAAGAGACTTTAACCGTATACGTGACAAAGCAAATTATTTATTTGTGAACATCCACGGCCTAACCCCCCTCAGATGGTGTCAACTGCGACCTCCCCGACCAGGACCGATCTCCTCGCTTTTCATTTCTTTTGCTTTTTTCTCTTCTTTTTCACCAATGGAACCTTGGGAGCTTTGGGTTTCAACTCGCCTTTGACCTTAAAGAAATAAGACTCGTTTAGAAAAGTCTGCACGTACTTCCCGTCTTCGGATCTTCTGCTCTGCGCGATGGCAAAGGTGTTCTTCGGTCCCTGTTTCTTTCCGTCGGAATGAGCGACCAGCGACAGCGGTTGGAAAGCACCCTGGCCGTCCAGGGGAGAGAGGGACGTCAGAGCGCGCCAATGAGATGGATTGACGCCGCCTTCTTGTGCGCATAACGGGTCAGATCCGTCTTTGAAACGAACGCTGGCCTTGGCTCTTACTCTAGACGGAAGGCTGAGGTCGACTGGATCTTCGGAGCACTGCTCCTCGTTCACCCTTTGGCGGAAGCGAAGAGAGGTCGCCAATGCCGGTAGGCTGAAGAAGTCGGCTGTTTGTGTTCCTTTCTCACAATGTCCGCCTTCCGGTGACCGCAAACCAGAGCTGCACAAATCAGCCGCCTCTTCAAGCGACGGTGACCAGAAACACGGCCGCTCTGCGTCTGCGGGCCACAGCTGCTCGCCGTGATCTTCCTCCGCCATCTCCTCCGCCCAGCAGCTGCTGTCACTGTCACTCTGCAGCTCGGGCAAGAAAGTCTTTTGTGTGATAAAGAGGTCTTGGCTATCGCCATAATCCTCGACGAACGCAGGGCTTGTTTTCATCGCACGGGCAGCTTTGGGACAATTAATCTCTTCCTCACAAGCGAGTCCTTTATTTCCAAGGGCTCCTGCCGGACGGCGACCAGGGGGCTTTAAGCTGCTACGGTGTCTGTGCAACGATTCATCGAAAGACGCCTTTGGTGTGGAAGCGTTGGCAGGGGACTGACGAAAGGGGTTACGGACTCCACGGTGAAGGCCAGCAGCCACCTTCCCCTTTCTCAAAGTGTCCCGTGCTGCCTCCTCTTCGCGCGAAGCTTCTTCCCCATCTGCACGGGCCTCGTCGTCCCAAGGCGTTTCCTTTCCGTTCGCTGGAGAGAGAAGAGATTTGCCTTCCTCCCGCTGTTCCTCCTGCTTTACCTCCGTAAGGGTTTCACCAATAACCTCGAAGGCAGGACAGTCCCCCAGAAGGCACTTTTTCCTTTTGGCTTTAGCCGAGGCGATGGATACAGGGAGGGGCTTGGGGGCCCATTGCTCGCTCCGGCAAAGCTTTCCCGGCTTTTGCGGCTCCTTGCGTCGAGCACGTCTCTCTTTATTTTTATATTTTTCTTTGTTCTTCTTGCTTTTCCTGCGCCTCTCTTTTGACGAGGTTTCTCTTTTGCCCGCAGCCGCTGGAGGGCTCAAGAAGATCTCCGAGGGTTTGTCCTTTGCGCTGGGAGCTGTAGTTGGAACCTGCGTCGAGTTTCTGCTTCTTTTGCAGCGGTTAGATTTTCTGTCCGTGGTGTAGCCCCACTCCATGCCGAGCTCCTCGCAATCCAGCAGGTTTACGCACTCACGTACAATCTGCGCATTTTGCTCCAAGGATTCAAAATCGGGCGTCTTTAAAAGATAGAACAGATTGGCAGGAGTTAGAAACACATTGTTAGTAGACGGAAAACTGCACTTATCTGCGACTCTTTACCATATGCACTTAAGATTCCACAACACCTTAAGGCTCCCTACTTTAATCTTTTATCCTTTGTAATAGCTATAGCCCAGAAATTACTGTTGGTGATATTAAAGAAAAGACTTCCATTTATAGAGCTCCTTTCACGATCTCAGGACATCCCAAAGCGCTTTACAGCCAATGAAGTACTCTTGGGAGTGCAGTCACTGTTATAATGTAGGAAAGTATAGCCACCAATTTGCGCACAGCAAGATCCCACAAACAGCAATGAGATAATGATCTGTTTTAGTGATGTTGGTTGAGGGGTAAATATTGGCCTGGGCACCTCCCCTGCTCTTCTTTGAGTAGTGGCCATGGGATCTTTTACATCCGCCCGAGAAGGGCAGACGGGGCCTCGGTCATGCGAAAGACGGCACCCCCCGGCAGTGCAGCGCTCCCTCGGTGCTGCACTGGGAGTATCGGCCTGGATTATGGGGTCAAGTCTCTGGAGTGCGATTTGAACCCATGAGATTTTGCCTCGGAGGCGAGAGTGCTGCCCAATGAGCCATGGCTGACTTCGGTGGAGAACTGCATTCTTGGTCTGTTATTGTAACATAAGAACATAAGAAATAGGAGCAGGAGTAGGCCAATCGGCCCCTCGAGCCTGCTCCGCCATTCAATAAGATCATGGCTGATCTGATCCTAACCTCAAATCTAAATTCATGTCCAATTTCCTGCCCGCTCAAAATTTGACACCGAGCTACATACGGAGATATTAGGACAGGTGACCAAAAGCTGGGTCAAAGAGGTAAGATTGAAGGAGCGTCTTAAAGGAGGAGAGAGAGGCGGAGTGGTTTAGGGAGGGAATTCCAGAGCTTAGAGCCCAGGCGGCTGAAGGCACGGCCGCCAATGGTGGGGCGAAGGAAGTGGGAGATGCAGAAGGGGCCACAATTGGAGGAACGCAGGAGGGTCGTAGGGGCTGGAGGAGGTTACAGAGATAGGGAGGGGGGGGCGAGGGCCATGGAGGGATTTGAACACGAGGATGAGAATTTTAAATTTGAGGCTTCAGTGGACCGGGAGCCATTGTAGGTCAGCGCGCACAGGGGGTGATGGGTGAACGGGACTTGGTGCGAGTTAGGATACAGGTGGGCAGCAGAGTTTTGGACGAGCTCAAGTTTACGGAGGGTGGAAGGTGTGACCCCTAATTCCCTTTACTTCTAGGAAACTGTCTATTTCTGTTTTTAATTTATTTAATGATGTAGCTTCCACAGCTTCCTGGGGCAGCAAATTCCACAGACCCACTACCCTCTGAGTGAAGAAGTTTCTCCTCATCTCAGTTTTGAAAGAGCAGCCCCTTATTCTAAGATTATGCCCCCTCGTTCTAGTTTCACCCATCCTTGGGAACATCCTTACCGCATCCACCCGATCAAGCCCCTTCACAATCTTATATGTTTCAATAAGATCGCCTCTCATTCTTCTGAACTCCAATGAGTAGAGTCCCAATCTACTCAACCTCTCCTCATATGTCCGCTCCCTCATCCCCGGGATTAACCGAGTGAACCTTCTTTGTACTGCCTCGAGAGCAAGTATGTCTTTTCTTAAGTATGGAGACCAAAACTGTATGCAGTATTCCAGGTGCGGTCTCACCAATACCTTATATAACTGCAGCAATACCTCCCTGTTTTTATATTCTATCCCCCTAGCAATAAAAACCAACATTCCGTTGGCCTTCTTGATCACCTGCTGCACCTGCATACTAACTTTTTGATTTTCTTGCACTAGGACCCCCAGATCCCTTTGTACTGCAGTACTTTCCAGTTTCTTGCCATTAAGATAATAACTTGCTCTCCGATTTTTCCTGCCATAGTGCATAACCTCACATTTTCCAATATTGTATTGCATCTGCCAAATCTCCGCCCACTCACCCAGCCTGTCTATATCCCCTTGTAGGTTTTTTAATGTCCTCCTCACTCTCTACTTTCCCTCCCATCTTTGTATCATCTGCAAACTTTGATATGTTACACTCGGTCCCCTCCTCCAAATCGTTAATATAGATTGTAAAGAGTTGGGGACCCAGCACCGACCCCTGCGGAACACCACTGGCTACTGGTTGCCAGTCCGAGAATGAACCATTTATCCCAACTCTCTGCTTCCTGTTCGATAACCAATCCTCCACCCATGCCAGAATATTACCCCCAATCCAGTGATTCTTTATCTTGAGCAATAATCTTTTATGTGGCACCTTGTCGAATGCCTTCTGGAAGTCTAAATACACTATGTAACGCAGGCGATAATCCATTTACTTTAAATATGTTGACAGAGGATTATTCCATACAGGCACCGTTAATATCACCAACACTAATGTTTAGATTAGCTTTTATGCTGAAATTACAGCTGAGAGGGGACTCCACCCATCGTTTCCCCCTCTCTAACTCAAGGATGCCAAGGCCATGTGTGGCGCTACCAACACCGTGCCAGCTGAAATTATTCTATTCCAATGCTCTCCTGGCCGGCCTCCCACCTTCCACCCTCCGTAAACTTGAGCTCGTCCAAAACTCTGCTGCCCCCCCGTATCCTAACTCGCACCAAGTCCCGTTCACCCATCACCCCCTGTGCGCGCTGACCAACAATGGCTCCCGGTCCACTGAAGCCTCAAATTTAAAATTCTCATCCTCGCGTTCAAATCTCTCCATGGCCCTCGCCCCCCCCCTCCCGATCTCTGTAACCTCCTCCAGCCCCTACGACCCTCCCGCGTTCCTCCAATTGTGGCCCCTTCTGCATCTCCCACTTCCTTCGCCCCACCATTGGGCGGCCGTGCCTTCAGCCGTCTGGGCTCCAAGCTCTGGAATTCCCTCCCTAAACCTCTCCGCCTCTCTCTCTACCTCCTTTAAGTCGCTCCTTAAAACTTACCTCTTCGACCCAGCTTTTGGTCACCTGTCCTAATATCTCCGTATGTAGCTCGGTGTCAAATTTTGATGACGGTCCTGTGAGGCAGCTCGGGACGTTTTACTACATTAAAGGCGCGACATAAATGCAAGCTGTTGTTAATTGAAACAAAACCAGGAAATACTGGAAACGCCCAGTGGGTAAGGCAAGATCAGGATTGGACCTCTGGTCAGTACGAGCAGCTAACAGCGTAGACCAGGATCAAACCTGGTACGCTCCTGCTCCATACGGCTCAGACCCTCTTCCGGCAGTGATTCACCCAGATTTGCGAGGGAGGAGTTTTGAATGTAAATTCTTGGAGGTCAGTAGGGTTCGAAAATGATACGGATGCAAGTTTGTCCCAAATACATACACGGAGGAAGGCTCGAAAAATGTTAATTTCATCAACTCTTTTCACTGGAACAACGCAGGTTACAGTGAGATGTGATGTAAGTGTTTCGAATTATAAAAGGATGGGATAGGGTGGATAGAAGCAGAGTGTTTCCATTATTTGAGGGGTTCAAGAACGAGGGGCCAGAGACACAAGATTAAATGTGAGAGATTTAGAACAGAGGGCAGGAGAAACATCTTCACACCAAGGGTTGTGAGGATGGGGGATTCACTCCCAGAGTTAGTGGTTTTCTTTTTCTTCGTTCACGGGATGCGGGCGTCGCTGGCGAGGCCGGCATTTATTGCCCATCCCTAATTGCCCATTGAGAAGGTGGTGGTGAGCCGCCTTCTTGAACCGCTGCAGTCCGTGTGGTGACGGTTCTCCCACAGTGCTGTTAGGAAGGGAGTTCCAGGATTTTGACCCAGCGACGATGAAGGAACGGCCGATATATTTCCAAGTAACTAGGGAGAGAGTAGGGCCTCTTAAGGATCAACAAGGTCATCTATGTGCGGAACCACAAGAGATGGGTGAGATCCTGAATGAATATTTCACATCGGTATTTACGGTTGAGAAAGGCATGGATGTTAGGGAACTTGGGGAAATAAATAGTGATGTCTTGAGGAGTGTACATATTACAGAGAGGGAGGTGCTGGAAGTCTTAACGCGCATCAAGGTAGATAAATCTCCGGGACCTGATGAAATGTATCCCAGGACGTTATGGGAGGTTAGGGAGGAAATTGCGGGTCCCCTAGCAGAGATATTTGAATCATCCACCGCTACAGGTGAGGTGCCTGAAGATTGGAGGGTAGCAAATGTTGTGCCTTTGTTTAAGAAGGGCGGCAGGGAAAAGCCTGGGAACTACAGACCAGTGAGCCTGACATCTGTAGTGGGTAAGTTGTTAGAGGGTATTCTGAGGGACAGGATCTACAGGCATTTGGAGAGGCAGGGACAAATTAGGAACAGTCAGCATGGTTTTGTGAGAGGAAAATCATGTCTCACGAATTTGATTGAGTTTTTTGAAGGGGTAACCAAGAAGATAGATGAGGGCTGTGCAGTAGACGTGGTCGACATGGACTTCAGCAAAGCCTTTGACAAGGTACTGCATGGTAGGTTGTTACATAAGGTTAAATCTCATGGGATCCAAGGTGAGGTAGCCAATTGGATACAAAATTGGCTTGACGACAGAAGACAGAGGGTGGTTGTAGAGGGTTGTTTTTCAAACTGGAGGCCTGTGACCAGCGGTGTGCCTCAGGGATCGGTGCTGGGTCCGCTGTTATTTGTTATTTATATTAATGATTTGGATGAGAATTTAGGAGGCATGGTTAGTAAGTTTGCAGATGACACCAAGATTGGTGGCATTGTGGACAGTGAAGAAGGTTATCTAGGATTGCAACGGGATCTTGATAAATTGGGCCAGTGGGCCGATGAATGGCAGATGGAGTTTAATTTAGATAAATGTGAGGTGATGCATTTTGGTAGATCGAATCGGGCCAGGACCTACTCCGTTAATGGTAGGGCGTTGGGGAGAGTTATAGAACAAAGAGATCTAGGAGTACAGGTTCATAGCTCCTTGAAAGTGGAGTCACAGGTGGATAGGGTGGTGAAGAAGGCATTTGGCATGCTTGGTTTCATTGGTCAGAACATTGAATACAGGAGTTGGGATGTCTTGTTGAAGTTGTACAAGACATTAGTAAGGCCACACTTGGAGTACTGTGTACAGTTCTGGTCACCCTATTATAGAAAGGATATTATTAAACTAGAAAGAGTGCAAAAAAGATTTACTAGGATGCTACCGGGACTTGATGGTTTGACTTATAGGGAGAGGTTAGACAGACTGGGACTTTTTTCCCTGGAGAGTAGGAGGTTAAGGGGTGATCTTATAGAAGTCTATAAAATAATGAGGGGCATAGATAAGGTCGATAGTCAAAATCTTTTCCCAAAGGTAGGAGAGTCCACAACGAGGGGGCATAGATTTAAGGTGAGAGGGGAGAGATACAAAAGGGTCCAGAGGGGCAATTTTTTCACTCAAAGGGTGGTGAGTGTCTGGAACAAGCTGCCAGAGGCAGTAGTAGAGGCGGGTACAATTTTGTCTCTTAAAAAGCATTTGGTCAGTTACATGGGTAAGATGGGTATAGAGGGATATGGGCCAAGTGCAGGAAATTGGGACTAGCTTAGTGGTATAAACTGGGCGACATGGACATGTTGGGCCGAAGGGCCTGTTTCCATGCTTCTTCGACAGCACCTCCCAAACCCGCGACCTCTACCACCTAGAAGGACAAGGGCAGCAGGCGCATGGGAACAACACCACCTGCACGTTCCCCTCCAAGTCACACACCATCCCGACTTGGAAATATATCGGCCGTTCCTTCATCGTCGCTGGGTCAAAATCCTGGAACTCCCTTCCTAACAGCATTGTGGGAGAACCGTCACCACACGGACTGCAGCGGTTCAAGAAGGCGGCTCACCACCACCTTCTCGAGGGCAATTAGGGATGGGCAATAAATGCCGGCCTTGCCAGCGACGCCCACATCCCGTGAACGAATAAAAAAAAAGTCGGGATGGTGTGTGACTTGGAGGGGAACGTGCAGGTGGTGTTGTTCCCATGTGCCTGCTGCCCTTGTCCTTCTAGGTGGTAGAGGTCGCGGGTTTGGGAGGTGCTGTCGAAGAAGCCTTGGCGAGTTGCTGCAGTGCATCCTGTGGATGGTACACACTGCAGCCAATGTGCGCCGGTGGTGAAGGGAGTGAATGTTTAGGGTGGTGGATGGGGTGCCAATCAAGCGGGCTGCTTTGTCCTGGATGGTGTCGAGCTTCTTGAGTGTTGTTGGAGCTGCACTCATCCAGGCAAGTGGAGAGTATTCCATCACACTCCTGACTTGTGCCTTGTAGATGGTGGAAAGGCTTTGGGGAGTCAGGAGGTGAGTCACTCGTCGCAGAATACCCAGCCTCTGACCTGCTCTCGTAGCCACAGTATTTATATGGCTGGTCCAGTTAAGTTTCTGGTCAATGGTGACCCCCAGGATGTTGATGGTGGGGGATTCGGTGATGGTAATGCCGTTGAATGTCAAGGGGAGGTGGTTCGACTCTCTCTTGTTGGAGTCAGCTTGGAAGACAGGGCAAATATGTGAGGGCAAGGCTGGATGGCATCTATTTTAATGCAAGGAGTCTTGCGAATAAGGTGGATGAACTGAAGGTGTTGATAAACACATGGGAGTATGATATTGTTGCTGTCACAGAGACATGGTTGAGGGAGGGGCAAGACTGGCAGCTCAATATTCCGGGGTACAGAATCAAAGGAAAGCAAGCGGCAAGTGTAACCCGTTCAGAGGCTTTAAATCACAAGCTCACTCGCTCACATAATTGTCAGAGATCATCTCGAGGCTGAAGAGTACTGATAGCCAAGAACCTCTCTGATTTTGGGGGTGGAGGGGGATAGAAAGACAGGCAAACAGATGGAATGAAAGGAAAAGAAAATAAATCCTATTTGGTTTCCCTGTGAGCACAAACATAGAAGTTATATTAAATAAAAGTATGGAAAGACCCCAAATCACATCAGAAATCCACTACTTAGGCACATAAAGCTCAGGCCCGTCCAGGGACTTTGCTGTGGTCTGTGCTGTGTATTTTACTTTTATTTTAGCTGAAATAACTGAAAGCATCTTTATTATACAAACTGGTAGCAGGTCCTTTACGAAGCAATAATCATCGCAACAATGTAAGCTTGGATAGATTTACATAAAGTTCTCAGTAGCAAACTTCACATCACTTCCTCGCTTTAGAATTTACCACCATCCCCGATAGTCTCAAAATTCATGGGAATCACGTCCTCTCCACAGATCAATCATTTTGTGCAAAGCACAGCTGGTCATATATACCGCCCAAGAAGTTTAGGCAACTCAGTTTTATTTGCACTTATAACTCTCTGGTTTGTTCTGTTTGGATCTCACGGGTGTGTGTGGAGATTTGGAAAGGGCAATCTTCACATCAGTGGGAAAATCCTAAGTCAGAACACCGTGTTAGTGTCCACAGCTCAAGATAATTACAAACAGAGAACACCAATTTAAACTTAAGATAAGGCCTGCAAGGCTAAGTGGCCCACTGAGATACAAGGCTTAGACACTCCTGCCTTAATGTATCTCATCAGAATGACTAGCTAATCAGAAACAGATACAGATTTTGTTAAAATCTATGCAGCTAACGAAGAAAAAGCTGAAATACAAACTATTGATGTTAGCAAATACCTCCTCAAATTTAATTCCAAGGGGTCATTCAGAAGTTAGAAACTCATTATGTGCCCAAAAAATCATATTTGTATGGATAAGGTGAATGACACAAATTCAAATAGGACGATTTTATTTCTAACCACTTTAATAATCTAGAGATGAAGACCTGGAAATGAGTAAGAAATTTGTAGACTAGAAATCAGCAGGTACCTGTTTGGGGGTGACTGGGAAGGATGAAAGGGGTACAGGGCCCCAGGGGTTGGTGATGTGACCGTTACTGTTTCTAGTTTACATTAACTTGGATGCTGAAGTTCAACGTAGACTAAATAAATTCTAGCTGATATCAAAATAGATGGGCAGTTGAACTTCAGGAGGCAGGCCAGGGAGTTAAGACAAAATATAAGTAACAGAATGGAAGAGTGGCAGATGAAATGTAATATGGACAAGTGTAAAATACTACACGCAGGAAAGAATGTACAGTGTAAGTACGGCATAAATAAGGTCAAAATAGCCAGGTTGAATGTGAAACGGATCTAGGGGTGTGCATGGATTCTGTGCTCAAACATGTCCAGTCATTGCACAGCAGCAAACAACGCAAAAAGAATAGTGAGCTACACGGCCTAGACAAATATCCTTGCGGGGAGGTTTGCTAGCACTGTTGGGGGGGGTTTAAACTAACTTGGCAGGGGGATGGGATACAGAGTGGAGCTACAATAGGGGGTGATGCGCAGCCAAATATAGAGATAAAAACAAGTCAGCTTGGAAGACAGGGCAAATATGTGAGGGCAAGGCTGGATGGCATCTATTTTAATGCAAGGAGTCTTGCGAATAAGGTGGATGAACTGAAGGTGTTGATAAACACATGGGAGTATGATATTGTTGCTTTCACAGAGACATGGTTGAGGGAGGGGCAAGACTGGCAGCTCAATATTCCGGGGTACAGAATCTTCAGGCGAGACAGAGGGGGAGGTATAAGAGGAGGGGGGGGTCGCAATATTAATTAAAGAATCAATTACTGCCATAAGGAGGGATGATATATTAGCAGGTTCCTCTAATGAGGCCATATGGGTGGAGCTTAAAAACAAAAAGGGGGCAAGCACTTTGATGGGAGTGTACTATAGGCCCCCAAACAGTCAGGGGGAGATCGAGGAACAGATATGTAGGCAAATCTCAGAAAATTGTGCAAATAATAGGGTAATAATAGTGGGGGATTTCAACTTCCCCAATATTAACTGGGATACTCAGAGTGTAAAAGGCTTAGAGGGTACAAAATTCTTAACGTGCATCCAGGAGAGCTTTTTGAGCCAGCATGTAGAAAGTCCTACAAGAGAGGGGGCGGTACTGGACCTAATTCTAGGGAATGTGGCCGGCCAAGTGGAAGAAGTGCTAGTAGGTGAGCACTTTGGTGACAGTGACCATAATTCGGTGAGATTTAAGGTGGTCATGGAAAAGGACAGGGAGGAAATAAAGGTTCTAAATTGGGGGAAGGCCGATTTTAATAGGATAAGGCAGGATCTGGCCAAAATGGACTGGGATCAGCTGCTTGTAGGAAAATCCGCATCGGAGCAATGGGCGTCTTTCAGAAGGGAGATTGAGACCATACAATGGCAACATGTTCCCGTAAAGGTCAAGGGTGGTTCCAAGAACTCCAGGGAACCTTGGATGTCAGGGGATATACGAGAATGGATTAGGAAAAAAAGGAGGGCTTTTGGCAGATACAAAAGGCTAAAGACGGAGGAAGCCCCAGAGGAGTACAAAAAGTGCAGGGGGATACTTAAAAAAGAAATTAGGAGATCAAGGAGGGGCCATGAAATAACACTGGCGAGCAAAATAAAGGAAAATCCTAAGATGTTTTATAAGTATATTAAGGGTAAGAGGATGACTAGGGAAAAAATAGGGCCCATTAGGGACAAAAATGGCAATCTGTGTGTGGAGCCGGCAGATGTAGGAGGGGTTCTAAATGAATTTTTTGCATCTGTTTTCACTATGGAGAAGGACGATGTAGACATAGAAATACGGCAGGGGGCCTGTGATATAATCGAACATATTAACATCGAGCGGGAGGAGGTATTGGCGGTTTTAACAGGCCTAAAAATGGATAAATCCCCAGGCCCGGACGAAATGTATCCTAGGCTACTGTGTGAGGCAAAGGAGGAGATTGCGGGGGCTCTGACACATATATTCAGAACCTCTCTGGCCACAGGGGATGTGCCAGAGGACTGGAGAACCGCTAATGTAATACCATTATTCAAGAAGGGGAGTAGGGAAAAACCGGGGAACTACAGGCCAGTGAGCCTAACATCAGTGGTAGGAAAATTATTGGAAAAAATTCTGAAGGACAAAATTAGTCTCCACTTGGAGAAGCAAGGATTAATCAGGGGTAGTCAACATGGCTTTGTCAAGGGAAGATCATGTCTGACTAATTTGATTGAATTTTTTGAGGGGGTGACTAGGCGTGTGGATGAGGGTAACGCAGTGGATGTGGTATACATGGATTTCAGTAAGGCCTTCGATAAAGTCCCCCACAGGAGACTGGTCAAGAAGGTACGAGCCCATGGAATCCAGGGTGCCTTGGCACTTTGGATACAAAACTGGCTTAGTGGCAGAAGGCAGAGGGTGATGGTCGAAGGTTGTTTTTGTGACTGGAAGCCTGTGGCCAGTGGGGTACCACAGGGATCGGTGCTGGGTCCCTTGCTGTTTGTGGTCTACATTAATGACTTGGATATGAATGTAAAAGGTATGATCAGTAAGTTCGCTGATGATACAAAGATTGGTAGGGTGGTAAATAGCGAGGAGGATAGCCTCAGTCTGCAGGACGATATAGATGGGTTGGTCAGATGGGCGGAACAGTGGCAAATGGAATTTAACCCGGAAAAGTGCGAGGTGATGCACTTTGGAGGGACTAACAAGGAAAGGGAATACACAATGAATGGGAGGACCCTACGCAAGACAGAGGGTCAGAGGGATCTTGGTGTGCAAGTTCACAGATCCCTGAAGGCGGCGGAACAGGTAGATAAGGTGGTAAAGAAGGCATATGGGATACTTGCCTTTATTAGCCGAGGCATAGAATATAAGAGCAAGGAGGTTATGATGGAGCTGTATAAAACACTGGTTAGGCCACAGCTGGAGTACTGTGTGCAGTTCTGGTCGCCACACTACAGGAAGGATGTGATCGCTTTGGAGAGGATGCAGAGGAGATTCACCAGGATGTTACCAGGGCTGGAGCGCTTCAGCTATGAAGAGAGACTGGGAAGATTGGGTTTGTTTTCCTTGGAGCAGAGGAGGCTGAGGGGGGACATGATTGAGGTGTACAAAATTATGAGGGGCACAGATAGGATGGATACTAAGGAGCTTTTTCCCTTCGTTGAGGGTTCTATAACAAGGGGACATAGATTCAAGGTAAAAGGCGGGAGGTTTAGAGGGGATTTGAGAAAGAACTTTTTCACCCAGAGGGTGGTTGGAGTCTGGAACTCACTGTCTGAAAGGGTTGTGGAGGCAGGAACCCTCACAACATTCAAGAAGCATTTGGATGAGCACTTGAAATGCCATAGCATACAAGGCTACGGACCAAATGCTGGAATATGGGATTAGAGTAGACAGGGCTGATGGCCGGCGCGGACACGATGGGCCGAAGGGCCTCTATCCGTGCTGTATAACTCTATGACTCTATGGTCATTGCCTGGCACTTGTCTGGCGCGAATGTTACTTGCCACTTATGAGCCCAAGCCTGGATGTTGTCCAAGTCTTGCTGCATGCGGGCTCGGACTGCTTCATTATTTGAGGGGTTGCGAATGGAACTGAACACTGTGCAATCATCAGTGAACATCCCCATTTCTGACCTTATGATGGAGGGAAGGTCATTGATGAAGCAGCTGAAGATGGTTGAGCCTTGGACACTGCCTTGAGGAACTCCTGCAGCAATGTCCTGGGGCTGAGATGATTGGCCTCCAACAACCACTACCATCTTCCTTTGTGCTCGGTGTGACTCCAGCCACTGGAGAGTTTTCCCCCTGATTCCCATTGACTTCAATTTTACTTGGGCTCCTTGGTGCCACACTCGGTCAAATGCTGCCTTGATCTCAAGGGCAGTCACTCTCACCTCACCTCTGGAATTCAGCTCTTTTGTCCATGTTTGGACCAAGGCTGTAATGAGGTCTGGAGCCGAGTGGTCCTGGCGGAACCCAAACTGAGCATCGGTGAGCAGGTGAGTAAGTGCCGCTTGATAGCACTGTCGACGACACCTTCCATCACTTTGCTGATGATCGAGAGTAGACTGATGGGGCGGTAATTGGCCAGATTGGTAATTGTCCTGCTTTTTGTGGACAGGACATTCCACATTGTCGGGTAGATGCCAGTGCTGTAGCTGTACTGGAACAGCTTGGCTAGAGGCGTAGCTAGTTCTGGAGCACAAGACTTCAGCACTACAGCAGGGACGTTGTCGGGGCCCATAGCCTTTGCCGTAAGAGATTTAGAAGAGGGCAGGAGAAACTTTTTCACACAGAGAGTTGTGAGGATGGGGTTAGTGGTTGAGGCAGAAACTAATGTCAATATTGAAGATTAGATCGGATAGGGGGGGCGTTGAAGGAAAGGGGGATCGGGAGGGATATGGGAACAGTGGAGGTAAATGTAATTAGAACAATTTGCTCGTGTGGAGGGTAAACACCGACATGGACTGGTGGGGCCGAATGGCCTGTTTCTGTGTTGGAACTTCGATGTAACACCCTAATGACAAGTTAATGCTCCTGTATTATCTGTATTGTCACGGGGAATTGCAATGTGGGGACCTGTGGCTTCTCCAGACAGAGCAAGGGAAAGTCTAACAGTCACTACTGCGGATCTATTGGTAGCTACACGGCATAACTGACAGACAGATGGTCGCCATTTAGTCCCTACTGACCGAGGAAGACGCACGGGTCAAGAAATTAACAGAAGGGGAGAGCAAAGTAAAGGAAATGAAAGAAACAAAACATGCATTTATAAAACAAAACCAAACCAAACAAAGAAATTTCACTGGTGGCCAGTAGCTGAATTGTGAAAGTTTTTATGTCAAGAAGATTTTCTATTGTTAAAAATAACTAGGGTTGAAAAAAAAACCGATGGTGTGAACAGGACTGAAGGCTGAGTCGCCCGTTCTCATTGCTGCCGACACCTCATGCAACTTGCAGTTTTAGGCAGTGGACAGTGGTACAGAACTCCACAGTCTAGTCTATTCCAGCCTTCCAGTCAAAGGAAATCACAAGGGATATGGGGATCGGGCGGGAAAGTGGAGTTGAGGTCGAAGATCAGCCATGATCTGATTGAATGGCGGAGCAGGCTCATAAGAACATAAGAAATAGGAGCAGGAGTAGGCCAATCGGCCCCTCGAGCCTGCTCCGCCATTCAATAAGATCATGGCTGATCTGATCCTAACCTCAAATCTAAATTCATGTCCAATTTCCTGCCCGCTCCCCGTAACCCCTAATTCCCTTTACTTCCAGGAAACTGTCTATTTCTGTTTTACATTTATTTAATGATGTAGCTTCCTGGGGCAGCAAATTCCACAGACCTACCACCCTCTGAGTGAAGAAGTTTCTCCTCATCTCAGTTTTGAAAGAGCAGCCCCTTATTCTAAGATTATGCCCCCTCGTTCTAGTTTCACCCATCCTTGGGAACATCCTTACCGCATCCACCCGATCAAGCCCCTTCACAATCTTATATGTTTCAATAAGATCGCCTCTCATTCTTCTGAACTCCAATGAGTAGAGTCCCAATCTACTCAACCTCTCCTCATATGTCCACCCCCTCATCCCCGGGATTAACCGAGTGAACCTCTTAAGGATCAACAAGGTCATCTATGTGCGGAACCACAAGAGATGGGTGAGATCCTGAATGAATATTTCACATCGGTATTTACGGTTGAGAAAGGCATGGATGTTAGGGAACTTGGGGAAATAAATAGTGATGTCTTGAGGAGTGTACATATTACAGAGAGGGAGGTGCTGGAAGTCTTAACGCGCATCAAGGTAGATAAATCTCCGGGACTTGATGAAATGTATCCCAGGACGTTATGGGAGGTTAGGGAGGAAATTGCGGGTCCCCTCGCAGAGATATTTGAATCATCCACCGCTACAGGTGAGGTGCCTGAAGATTGGAGGGCAGCAAATGTTGTGCCTTTGTTTAAGAAGGGAGGCAGGGAAAAGCCTGGGAACTACAGACCGGTGAGCCTGACATCTGTAGTGGGTAAGTTGTTAGAGGGTATTCTAAGGGACAGGATCTACAGGCATTTGGAGAGGCAGGGACTAATTAGGAACAGTCAGCATGGTTTTGTGAGAGGAAAATCATGTCTCACGAATTTGATTGAGTTTTTTGAAGGGGTAACCAAGAAGATAGATGAGGGCTGTGCAGTAGACGTGGTCTACATGGACTTCAGCAAAGCCTTTGACAAGGTACTGCATGGTAGGTTGTTACATAAGGTTAAATCTCATGGGATCCAAGGTGAGGTAGCCAATTGGATACAAAATTGGCTTGACGACAGAAGACAGAGGGTGGTTGTAGAGGGTTGTTTTTCAAACTGGAGGCCTGTGACCAGCGGTGTGCCTCAGGGATCGGTGCTGGGTCCGCTGTTATTTGTTATTTATATTAATGATTTGGATGAGAATTTAGGAGGCATGGTTAGTAAGTTTGCAGATGACACCAAGATTGGTGGCATTGTGGACAGTGAAGAAGGTTATCTAGGATTGCAACGGGATCTTGATAAATTGGGCCAGTGGGCCGATGAATGGCAGATGGAGTTTAATTTAGATAAATGTGAGGTGATGCATTTTGGTAGATCGAATCGGGCCAGGACCCACTCCGTTAATGGTAGGGCGTTGGGGAGAGTTATAGAACAAAGAGATCTAGGAGTACAGGTTCATAGCTCCTTGAAAGTGGAGTCACAGGTGGATAGGGTGGTGAAGAAGGCATTCGGCATGCTTGGTTTCATTGGTCAGAACATTGAATGCAGGAGTTGGGATGTCTTGTTGAAGTTGTACAGGGCATTGGTGAGGCCACACTTGGAGTACTGTGTACAGTTCTGGTCACCCTATTATAGAAAGGATATTATTAAACTAGAAAGAGTGCAGAAAAGATTTAATAGGATGCTGCCGGGACTTGATGGTTTGACTTATAGGGAGAGGTTAGACAGACTGGGACTTTTTTCCCTGGAGAGTAGGAGGTTGAGGGGTGATCTTATAGAAGTCTATAAAATAATGAGGGGCATAGATAAGGTAGATAGTCAAAATCTTTTCCCAAAGGTAGGGGAGTCTATAACGAGGGGCCATAGATTTAAGGTGAGAGGGGAGAGATACAAAAGGGTCCAGAGGGGCAATTTTTTCACTCAAAGGGTGGTGAGTGTCTGGAACGAGCTGCCAGAGGCAGTAGTAGAGGCGGGTACAATTTTGTCTTTTAAAAAGCATTTGGACAGTTACATGGGTAAGATGGGTATGGAGGGATATGGGTCAAGTGCAGGTAATTGGGACTAGCTTAGTGGTATAAACTGGGCGACATGGACATGTTGGGCCGAAGGGCCTGTTTCCATGTTGTAACTTCTATGATTCTATGAACCTTCTTTGTACTGCCTCGAGAGCAAGTACGTCTCGGGGGGCCGCATGGCCGACTCCTGCTTCCTATTTCTTATGTTCTTGCGATGGAGGTGGCAAAGCAGACAAAAGATTAAAATCGATGTGTTTTTAAAGCCACTCGATATTCGTCATTAAGGATTACCGTCTGTTGGTAACTACAGGTCACCCACTCTTAGGATCGAACCACTGCAGGGGTATAGAACATCTCGTACATCGATCGTCCTGCTATATATCGAAACACAACTCACCAAACCTTCCTCAGATTCCTCCTTGATCGATGATAAAAATGTCAAGGGATAAACATAACCATCTTTCTGCTTCTTCATCACCTGCTTTGGATTCATATTGCTGGAAAATTAACAAAGAAAGAAAGATCTTGCATTTATATAGCGCCTTTCACAACCACAGGACGTCCCAAAGAGCTTCACGGCCAATCAAGCACTTTTCGAAGTGTAGTCACTGTTGTAATGTAGGAGACGCGGCAGCCAATTTGCGCACAGCAGGATCCCACAAACAGCGATGTGATAAATGACCAGATAATCATTTTCAGTGATGTTGGTTGAGGGATAAATATTGGCCCCGGGACACGGGGGAGAACTCCCCCTGCTCTTCTTCGAAATAGTGGCCGTGGGATCTTTTACGTCCACCCGAGAGGGCAGACGGGGCCTCGGTTTAACGTCTCATCCAAAAGACAGCACCTCCGACAGTGCAGCACTCCCTCGGTACTGACGCTGGCAGTGTCAGCCGAGATTTTGTGCTCAAGTCTCTGGAGTGGGACCTGAAGCTACAAGTTATGACCCAGAGGTGAGAGTGCTCCCCACTGCGCCACGGGCTGACACTTAAACGACTGAACAAAAATAATTACATTTTTCAGAAACGCAAAACCTTGCCTCCTACAAAGTTGTCTTTTCAAGGCTAGCACAGAATGGTGGGGATCGACTGTACTGCAATACGTGACCGTCTGTCCTGGGCTCACTTCCATCATTCTCCAGATTTTGTTTTAATCCGTTCATGGGATGTGGGCGTCGCTGGCGAGGCCGGCATTTATTGCCCATCCCTAATTGCCCCTTGAGAAGGTGGTGGTGAGCCGCCTTCTTGAACCGCTGCAGTCCGTGTGGTGAAGGTTCTCCCACAGTGCTGTTAGGAAGGGAGTTCCAGGATTTTGACCCAGCGACGATGAAGGAACGGCCGATATATTTCCAAGTCGGGATGGTGTGTGACTTGGAGGGGGACGTGCAGGTGGTGTTGTTCCCATGTGCCTGCTGCCCTCGTCCTTCTAGGTGGTAGAGGTCGTGGGTTTGGGAGGTGCCATCGAAGAAGCCTTGGCGAGTTGCTGCAGTGCATCCTGTGGATGGTACACACTGCAGCCACGGTGCGCCGGTGGTGAAGGGAGTGAATGTTTAGGGTGGTGGATGGGGTGCCAATCAAGCGGGCTGCTTTGTCCTGGATGGTGTCGAGCTTCTTGAGTGTTGTTGGAGCTGCACTCATCCAGGCAAGTGGAGAGTATTCCATCACACTCCTGACTTGAGCCTTGTAGATGGTGGAAAGGCTTTGGGGAGTCAGGAGGTGAGTCACTCGCCGCAGAATACCCAGCCTCTGACCTGCTCTTGTAGCCACAGTATTTATGTGGCTGGTCCAGTTAAGTTTCTGGTCAATGGTGACCCCCAGGATGTTGATGGTGGGGGATTCGGCGATGGTAATGCCGTTGAATGTCATGGGGAGGTGGTTAGACTCTCTCTTGTTGGAGTTCCATCATCAACTGTGCGGCTCTAAGCTGGGGTGACATCTACAGTAATAACAACTTGTACTTATATATCACCGTTAATGGTTGATGTGTTGTTATGATCTGGAATGCGCTGCCTGAAAGGGCGGTGGAAGCAGATTCAATAGTAACTTTCAAAAGGGAATTGGATAAATACTTGAACGGGAAAAATTTGCAGGGCTACGGGGAAAGGGCAGGGGGGAGTGGGACTAATTGGATAGCTCTTTCAAAGAGCTGGCACAGGGACGATGGGCCGAGTGTCCTCCTTCGTGCTGTATCATTCTACGATTCTACGATAATGTAGAAGAACATTTCAGGGCACTTCACAGAGGCATAAGGAAAACCGACACGGAGCCAAAGAAAGAGATTAGAAGGGGTGACAAGAAGCTTGGATACAGAGATGGTCTTAAGGGAGAGGCAGGATTTAGAAAGGCAGAAGGATTTAGGGAGGGAATTCCAGAGAGGCAATTCCTAGATAGACGAAGGCCACCAATAGTGGGGCAAAGGGAAGGGGGGGGTTCGCACAAAGAGGCCAGAGTCAGAGGAACACAGAGTTTGGGAGGTGGGTTTGTATGGCTGGAGAAGGTTACAGAGATAGGAAGGGGTGATTTAAAGGCAATGACAAGAATTTTAAATTTGAGGAACTGGGAGCCAGCGTCGGTGAGTGAGAACAAGGGGTGATGGATGATCGTGACTTGGTGCAGGAGAGGGTACGGGGGGGGCAGAGTTCCTAATGAGGGTGTAGGATGGAAGGCCGGCCAGGAGAGCATTGGAGTTATCATCCTGGGGATGTGGGCAACCACGGGCAAGGCAATATTTACTGCCCAACCCTGAAGTGACAAAGACAAGGATGAGGGTTTCAGCTGGCTGACGAGCAGAAACAGGTGATGTTACCCGAGTGGAAATAGGCGGTCTCTGTGCAGAGAAGGATGTACGGTCAGAACATCCATCAGAACAGGACACTGAGATCATGAATAGCCTGATTCAGCCTGAGACGGTACTCAGGGAGCCAGTGCCAAGGGAACGGATTTTATAGCAGGGGCTGAAGACAATGGCTTCGGTCTTCCCAACATTTAACTGATGGGAGTTAAGACTTATCGAAGACTGGATGTCAGACAAACAATCTTACAACAGAGGCTGGGGAGGTCTAGAGAATGAGAGAGAGAGGGGGAGAGAGAGAGAGAGGGAGAGATAGAGAGGGAGGGAGAGATAGAGAGGGAGGGAGAGATAGAGAGGGAGGGAGAGATAGAGAGGGAGGGAGAGATAGAGAGGGAGGGAGAGATAGAGAGGGAGGGAGAGATAGAGAGGGAGGGAGAGATAGAGAGGGAGGGAGAGAGAGAGAGAGAGCTGGTGGAGAGGTAGAGCTAGGTGTCATCATTCTCGGGATGTGGGCATCGCTGGCAAGGCCGGCATTTATTGCCCATCCCTAGTTGCCCGAAGTAGCTTTCTAGGCCACTTCGGAGGCCATATTGGTGTGGGGACTGGAGTCACATATAGGCCCAGATTGGGTGAGGACGGCAGGTTTCCTTCCCTAAAGGACGTCAGTGACCCAGTTGGGTTTTTACGACAATCCGACAGCTTCACGGTCACTTTTACTGAGACCGGCTTTTTATTTCCAGATTCTTTAAAAAATGAATTCAAATTCTCAAATTGCCCACGGTGGGATCTGAACTCACGTTTTCCAGATTGTTTGTCCAGGCCTTCTGGATTACTCGTCCTGTAACGTGCTACACACTAAACTACCGTACCCAGTGCACGGCTGGAATTTCAACCCATGTCTGCCGATGACGTCAGCAAGGACGGCACGTAGTTGAGGGAGAGGAGGGGGCCAAGGATAGATCCTTGAGGGGGCTCCAGAGGAATTAACGGAGACCAATGCGTTCTCTGAGCCAGGGTAAGTATACGGCACACGGAAGGGGGAAAAAAATAAATGATCAAAAGGTTAATTTTTTTCCATCAAAAGCAAACCAGTTATTTTTTTATATCATTCTAAAACCGCGTAAGTTACCGCCACCTTCGACTGGAGCTGTCCACTCCAATCCCATCTCCGCGCCTCTTTCCCTGCATCCTTTCGGACAGGACGTTAAACTGAGGCCCCGTCCGCCCGCTCAGGTGGATATAAAAGATCCCGTGGCTCTCTGCGAGGGAGAGCGGGTGAGTTCTCCTGGACGACATTTACCACCCCCACCCCCCCCGGACCAAAAACAGATGACCTGGTCATTTATCTCGCTGCCGTTTGTGGGATCTTGCTGTGCCCAAAATTGGCCACCGTGTTTCCCACGTTACAACGGTACGAAGTACTTCATTGGCCGTAAATCACTTTGGGACGTCCTGAGGTCATCAAAGGCGCTGTACGTTCTTCTTAAAAAAAATCTTTTCAATCTTACCAAATTGCAAAACATGCTCCAATCGGCAGATTGGGGCTTGGGGATTGGAGGAGCCTTTGTGCTTCATATAGCACACTGGGTGCGACTGCCTTGGACTGCGTGAGCAACAGTGGGGAAATGGTGTTGGGGGAGATCACTGGAGGGAAAAGCAGGTATTGGGGAAGTCAAGAAATTGCTGGAGCAATATAGGTAGCATCAGAGAGTAACAGCACAGCGAGAGAGTAACAGAGAAACACAAGAGTGGAAAGGAGAGAGTAACACAGGCAGAAGAGAGTAATTGGCTGCTGTGTTACATAAGAACATAAGAAATAGGAGCAGGAGTAGGCCAATCGGCCCCTCGAGCCTGCTCCGCCATTCAATAAGATCATGGCTGATCTGATCCTAACCTCAAATCTAAATTCATGTCCAATTTCCTGCCCGCTCCCCGTAACCCCTAATTCCCTTTACTTCCAGGAAACTGTCTATTTCTGTTTTAAATTTATTTAATGATGTAGCTTCCTGGGGCAGCAAATTCCACAGACCTACTACCCTCTGAGTGAAGAAGTTTCTCCTCATCTCAGTTTTGAAAGAGCAGCCCCTTATTCTAAGATGATGCCCCCTCGTTCTAGTTTCACCCATCCTTGGGAACATCCTTACCGCATCCACCCGATCAAGCCCCTTCACAATCTTATATGTTTCAATAAGATCGCCTCTCATTCTTCTGAACTCCAATGAGTAGAGTCCCAATCTACTCAACCTCTCCTCATATGTCCGCCCCCTCATCCCCGGGATTAACCGAGTGAACCTTCTTTGTACTGCCTCGAGAGCAAGTATGTCTTTTCTTAAGTATGGAGACCAAAACTGTATGCAGTATTCCAGGTGCGGTCTCACCAATACCTTATATAACTGCAGCAATACCTCCCTGTTTTTATATTCTATCCCCCTAGCAATAAAAGCCAACATTGCGTTGGCCTTCTTGATCACCTGCTGCACCTGCATACTAACTTTTTGATTTTCTTGCACTAGGACCCCCAGATTTCCCGAGATTACAACAGTGACTACACTTCAAAAGTAATTAATTGGCTGTAAAGTGCTTTGGGGTGTCCTGAGGTCGTGAAAGATGCTGTGTGAATGCGAGTCCCCTCTCTTCCGATTTTCTCTGCCTGCGTATCTCTTTTTGGCATTTACCCCGAGCGATGACCGAGGGCTTTGACTGAGATATATTAAGGATTGGTTCGATAAACTGTCTTTCAAAGGAAGTCATGCTTCAGTTGCACAGATCCTAGGTCAGACCCCATCTGCGTCCGGCTCTGGGCACCCATCCTCAGGAAAGATATACTGGCCTTGGAGGGGGTGCCAGAATGATATTGGGGCTAAAAGAGTCAAATTATGAGGATGGGATGCATAAATTTAGCTGGTGTTCCCTTGAGTTTAGACGGTTGAGGGGTGATCCGATCGAGATCTTCAAAATGATAAAAGCATTAGATAAGGCAGGTGCACTGAAACTATTGCCTCTGGTGGGGGAATCCAGAACGAGGGGCGCATAATCTTAAAATTAGAGCTGCGCCATTTAAGACTGATGACTGGAAGCATTTTTTTTTACACAAAGGGGAGTGGAAATCTGGAACTATCTCCCCAAAAGGCAATGGATGCTGGGGGTCAATTGAAATTTTGAAGACAGAGAAACATAGAAAATAGGAGGAAGAGTAGGCCATTCGGCCCTTCTCCGCCATTCAAAAATGATCATCGTCTAACTCAGTACCCTGTTCCCGCTTTTTCCCCCATATCCCTTTAGCATCAAAGACTGGGATCGATAGGTTTTTGTTGGATAAGGGTATTAGGGGTTATGGAGCAACAGGGGGGGATAAATAGGAACATAGGAACAGGAGTAGGCCATTCAGCCCCTCGTGCCTGCTCCGCCATTTGATAAGATCATGGCTGATCTGTGATCTAACTCCATATACCTGCCTTTGGCCCATATCCCTTAATACCTTTGGTTGCCAAAAAGCTATCTATCTCAGATTTAAAATTTAGCAATTGAGCTAGTATCAATTGCCGTTTGCGGAAGAGAGTTCCAAACTTCTACCACCCTTTGTGTGTAGAAATGTTTTCTAATCTCGCTCCTGAAAGGTCTGGCTCTAATTTTTAGACTGTGCCCCCTACTCCTGGAATCCCCAACCAGCGGAAATAGTTTCTCTCTATCCACCCTATCCGTTCCCCTTAATATCTCATCAACTTCGATCAGATCACCCCTTAACCTTCGAAACTCCAGAGAATACAACCCCAATTTGTGTAATCTCTCCTCGTAACTTAACCCTTGAAGTCCGGGTATCATTCTAGTAAACCTACGCTGCACTCCCTCCAAGGTCAATATGTCCTTCCGAAGGTGCGGTGCCCAGAACTGCTCACAGTAACTCCAGGCGCGGTCTAACCAGGGTTTTGTATAGCTGCAGCATAACTTCTGCCCCCTTGTACTCCAGTCCTCGAGATATTAAGGCCAGCACTCCATTAGCCTGGTTGTACCGCGGGGGGGGATCAGGCGTGAGGGGCTGAACGGCCTCCTCCTGTCATTAATCTTCCCAAGGCATTACAGAAGGGTGGCCACACGTTAAAAAAAAAATGCTGGAGAAAGCATCTTTTTAATCAGAAAGAAAAATTACAGACTTTAAATTATCCACCAACTTGTGCAGATATGATGTCCCAGCCAGCTGGCCCTGGGAATAGGAAAGTTCCCACGGAATAATGGGTTTGAAAGGAATGCAATAGTTTCAATTAAATTATCTCAGATATATTTATATAAATATATATATATATATATTGATAAAGGTGGGAAGGACTCAAACTGGGACTATGTTCAGCATCGATTTTACACCATGGGGTTGAGTCCAGAACTTTGCAAACTAAAAAAAAAGTGTTTTTATATCAATGTAATATTAAAAAGAAGAGTTTTCAGAGTTTCCAGAGTTTCTCTGCTACCATCGTGTGGGTGTTGTGAAGGCTCCGGGTTTGGTTACTGTATCCGCCCCTGGGATACACAGTATCCGCGCCTCCCGCACTCTCACTCCCGGACCCCCGACCCCGGCCCGGCCCGGGGGGGGCTTTCGCGCCTAAAATAAAAGGGGGAGGGGGAGATCTGCGCATGCCTGGTGTAGGTGGGTGGGGCTTTAACACCTCCCCCCCCCCAACTGTCTCCCCACTCACTCCCTCCCCTA